>NW_026515487.1:0-41866 GCF_014898815.1 Panonychus citri
CTTAATTATTTTCTCAGAATTAAGAGAAAACAAAAAGAAATTAACTTTCTCAGCAAATAGAAAAAAAAAACTTTGGTTAACCCGTCATATTGTTTTCTTTCCAGTGGCCAGTATATGTGTTTGGATGAGTTTCGTGGTCATTAATCAGTAATTAAAGTTGATTGTGATTAAAGGGCATTACAATTAAGTGATTGTTGTATCAAAACAAATATTGATTGATTGGTGGAAGAAAAAAAAAGGCTTCGATGAAAGAAGGTAACTCTTTCTCTCCTTGGTGATTGAGTGTATTACCTGTAAATGTTTCCAATGATGATGATGATGATGATCAAGATGAACAATTAACAATTGTTTTTCATTTCTCTTTCCATAGTTAATCATCAACAGAAAAACAAAAGATGAGGATGGAGATGAAGACTTGATTTAGTTTTTCCATTGATAATAGAGAGAATCCATTTTCGTTGAACCATCCAAAATTCATCATCATTTAAGTTTCAGCTCTTTAAATTAATCCCGTAATATGATTTCAATTGTTAATCGTCGTTAATTTAGTACGTGTTTTTTTTTGTTGATTTTCTTTTGTTGTTTTGGTGATACAATTAACAAACACAACTTTTACCATGGGTAAATTATCAGTTATGTTGATAATTGATATTGATAGAAAAAAAAATGATTTGTGTCAGAATGCATAATGAGAAATAGCGATGATGATACTCATGAAAAATCAGAATTGAAAGATGAATGAACGAAAAGAGAAGAAGGAAAAAAAAAAGTTCGCTATTCAACAAAATTTCAAGATATTCCAATAAAGGTAAAGGTGATGGTGGTATTCGTGGGTATCCAAAAAATTGTGACAGAAATGAAGGAGAGGAAAAGTTGCATAAGAAGAGCTCAAAAGTTGTTCTTTCACTTGGTTTACCGTTCGAGTAATTTAGTACCTTTGTTGATTGTTCATTTCTCTCTTTCCCTGGTTCGGTGTTTCAAAGCGCTTACTGGATAATAGATGTGAATGGTTATCATAATCACAATACATAAACAAATGAGCTCTTCCTAAAGGGCTTTTCAGTTTCTTTGCAAAAAGTTTCAGGCAAAAAGTAAACAGGAAAAACAAAAAGTTTTCCTTATTGTTTTGAGCTTTCTGAATAGTAAATAATAGTAAGGATAATGACATATATTTGTGAATGAAACACAAAATCATATATGTAAATGCATGTGACGATAATTTTTTGCTGGTCTTATGAACCTAATAGATAAGTGTTTGTGTGTGAGTGTTTAAGTGTATAAATAATGGTGCATTTATGTGATTGGTAGTGTTGGTTGGTTATCGACATAAACATCATCATTTAAGCCATCAATTTTTCATCATTCTCGTCCAGTTCGGATAAAGTTGACCTGTAAAGGTTTTGCAAAATGAAAATCAACGATTCCACAATGTCCACAAGCAATTGAATTTGAATAATGACTGAAAAATTGTAATCGATGATCAGGTGAGATAACAAGGTTTTTACAATTGTTACAACGAAGACGATCAGTGCAACAAGGAACCGCAGCGAAAATATCATAAGAATACATTGAGCCAAGAATTAGGTGAGATCCGGTCCATCGGCTTGAACAACTACGACATTTTACAATTGAATTCCAACCTTCTAAACAGCCCATACAAACGGCATTTAAATATTGTTTAGAACCATTTTCAACGGTTGTTGGTACAGCACCTTTACTATGCTGGGTTGGTGATAAGAAAAAGGTTCCATCAATCAATGGATATTTATCGAAAATCATCATGGAAGTGTGACACATGATGCACGATATTCTGTTGAGATTGTAAGAGATGATTTAAGAGAGAGAGAGAGAGAGAGAGAAACGGTTTTAAATGATGGAGAAAAGAAAAAGAAAAGAAAACCAGATAAGATTAAGATGATTTTACATTTGAGTCAATCGATATGAAGATAAGAGTGTTAACAGAAAAATTAACTAATTGTTGATAAAGGAAAGGGTTCAAAGAGAAATGTTTAAATTGTTAACAGTTTAAACTGATGATGAACATTAGTTAAGCGGGATGATGATGGATGGATGATGAGGAAGATACAATAACCTCTTGTAAATAAACTGTTGATGTAATTTGCAAGTTCTTTGATTTTTTTTCTTTTCTGATTTTATCAACAATTGCAAGAAAAATTAAAAGAAACAAAATCTCTTGTGACAATTTTGTTAGGGTTAATTTAGATAAAGTTGATTGTTGGCTTACCTGTTCATACGATTAGCACTGAGAGTTGATAGGATGAAATTTCTTGTATCATCGTTACCATGATCTTCCTCCATTTTAATGTGATAAGAATTGATTTTATGCCTTGGAAGATTGTTAAATGATGAATAGTCTTGACGACGAGTGAAAATTGATCCTGATCCTCGTCTCTCTCGTCGTCCAATATTTTCATGGTGAAAATGATGATGGTGATGATGATTATGATAATTGGGATGCTGAGAGATTGATGTATTTGCTGTTGCTGTTGTTGTTATTGTTGTTGATGATGATGATGATGATGATGTAGATATTGATGATTGTTGATTGTGATCGGCAGCACCAAAAAATTTCTTCATGAAAGCAGATTGATCAAGAAAACCTGGTGAAAGTGATTCTGATCCACTACCTGGCGGTGATGTACCACCTGAACCTATTGAACCGCTTGAAGACATTGACGATGTCCTGAATCGACTAATTGGTAAAACTGAAACATTGCTTGATGATGAAGGTGATGAACTAATTGATCCAATTGGATTAGAGTTAATTGAGCTGCTTGAAGGAAGATTAATATTACCCGTAGAGATTGGAACATGAGTTTTAGAATTTGACCCGTTATTACATGTGAGACATTGAGGCAATTTATGATGAGAGAAGGTTTAATTTTGACCTGTGCTGAAACTAGATTCAAGTCTTTGCGAAGATGACCTTACCATTTACATCCACACGCTTTGTAGGCTAAATCGTAACCCTTTTTGGTCCATAATTTTGTAACCTTTGTTTGACCAACTACGAGCACGACCAGTTGAACGGAGAAAGGTCAGAATACTTTTCCCAAGATTCGAAGCAACATTTATGCATATAACGGCCTTGGTTTACTCGTTGTTACAAATAACCTTAACACAATCGTTTAGATCTTCCATTTGAATGGGTTGATTTAGATTACAAATTGTTGGACACAACATTTGGTGATATTTGGATCTTTGAAGCAAGGTACATATTACCTTTAACGTAATAGTTTTGAGTTATGGTGGTGATGGTTATGTTTTCCACCGGAAACTTCAGTCTCACAGAGACCCGAAGGTGAATATTTCAACGAATCACCACCATGGTACTTATGGTTACACCTTTTGAGGTATAATTGTGATGGCAAAAGAGAAGGAACAAAATGGAAAAGAGAATAAATAGAAGAGATATCAGACACAGAGAATAGATGAAATTAAACACAGACAGTTTATGGAGAAGAGAAATCTAATAAGGTATTTTGGGAAATTGATTATAGTTTGACTGTCCAGAGTGGAAGAGAAAAGTAGAAAACAGTTAGAAATTGGATGAAGGTGATTGTCCTGTCATCCAGCAATCATCGTTGTCAGACGACTCTATTTCAGGAGAGGATCAGTTGATCCTTTTGTTGTACCGATATTTCGTGTATCCAGTCATGATTCTTCAGTCGATGTATTCTCCATCTATCGGTTCTATATAAAGATTCTGTATAAAAGGTATTAATTCGTAGTATGAGATAATTATTAATTTCCAGTTTTCCATTAAATTTTAAGATCTTCCTAATTGTCCATTTGACTGTATGATAATGAGGTCATATCCAATTAATTTGTTTGAGATAATTTCCATTGTTGACCAAGGACATATCTGATTGATGTTTCTTCTCATTTTATTTTGATAATTAGAATAGTAAGTTTACCAACTTTTTGTGAAAAGTTTTTGTTGTATTTACGTACTTTGACATTGTTGATAAGGAAGAAATTACCTATTTGTTTAAATACTTACCCTGTATCCAATTCATTGTGAAGTAATTTACTTAAACTTTAATTGATTGATTATTCCAATAACTGATTTCAAATTAAAGTCAATATTGATGTATTTACACTTTAGTTGATGTAAGGTTGTGTTTAAACTCTCACATTCACACCATCTTTTGTTAATAGTTTTACGTTTAAGTAAATGGAGAAAGTTAATTAATGTATTTGGATAACTGTAGTTATTGTTTGTTGTGAAAACTTTTACCATTTGAAACATTAGTTTCAAGTAATCAGGAGCCTCTCATATTGCTTACAGAGTAGGTTTTCAATATATTTTTAATTTTCATCTATTTGTTTCTTAGTAATTACTTGATTAATTGTTTGTTTTGTTTTCAATCATCACAAATTATTATCAATCCCAAGATAAACATTTCTGTTAAAGAAGGCTAATCCATTAATATATTTTCTAATTATAATTGTTACTTGTTTATTAGCCTCAGTTCAATATCTTTATCTTTGATTAGATTTAATGTTTTGTAGATAATTGATAATATTGTATTAATAATCATTATCGTAATGATTATGATAATCTCTCAATAGTTTGTATCTTAGCGCAGACCGAATCTTTATGTTGATATATTCAAGATTATTGTAGTTCTCCTAATATAACTGATTTGTTTACAGTCGCTTTCAATTAAAGTAATTATTCTATTATTGGAACTCTGTTGTTGTATCAACATGATTCCATTGTTAAAATAATTGTTTCAAATAATTAGTAATAGACCTCAATACCATTATGTACATAATCCAAAAGGTCACTTTCTTCCCTTTGTTCAGCTCTGAAAATTTTATATAACTTGTTTCAATTAACTTAATGATAATTATCATATTCCTTTTGTTTTAAAAATAAGAGTTCCATGATGATCTAAAGAGCTGTTGGTAAACAATTATAATTGTAATCTTATCAATTCTCAATCTGTTTAATAAATTCAGCTTTGTTGTTATCAATCATGAATTTACAATATTTTGAATTTCGTAGATGAAGCCAAGAATTTTAGCTTTTTGATGACATCTTTTTCTTTGACAATTTGAATTTTACCAGGATTAATTGTTAAGTTAATTCAAGTTGTGAACTAACAGTATTGATGATTGTATTGTACCATCGTTAGTATAGATTAGCAAATCGTCAGATACGAGATCATTCTACAACCAAAATAGTTATTTCTTCGAATTTGATCAATCCTGATTGTGAAAAGAATATGATAATGATGTCCCTGTAGTGACATCTTTCTACTATTATTTCATGGGTTAGACTCATTGGTTCTTCTATTATCGAAAAATCACTGATCATTAAAACTGTTTGTTCATCTAATACTTGCTTTAATTTATTGATAATCTTGTCTTGTTTATTTTGTCAAAAGCTTTTCAATATCAACTAAATAGATTGACCAAATTTATTGATATTTTCCAAATCAATTAAGAAGTCAAATCTACTCTTCCCAGGTAAGAAGGCGAAATGGAGGAGGTGTCGATAATCTTATCAATCTGATTGATAACTCTGGTACAAAATTCATCAATAATCTTCAATAGATAACTTTGACACCTAATCAACCTGGTACCTTTTTCTTTAGGTATTTCTGTACCCTGAGACCTTCAGGAGTTCAGGAATTTTACTGGTTTTAAAAATCTGATCAACTAATTCAATAATAACTTATATTGAGCTTGATAAAATTTTCTCCCATTGTCTTGAGGAGAAAGAATCAGCTGAGCCTGACGAGCAATTAACTTTGCCAACATCTTCTTTTCTTTTCACTAATTCCTGTTCGATAACAAATTTCATTCCTTTCAGTTAAGACAGGAAAATCGCTCGCCTCAATAATTTTCCTTTAATTATATTTGAAACATCTTCTTCATCAAGTTTAGATAATTGTTTCCAAATTTGATTCAAATTCATTTCTCTAATTTCAACATTTTTAGTTATCATTGGCTGACTGGCTTGATATCTGTTAATAATGGGTTGGATAAGGATTCTAACTGTTTCATTTATGGTAGTGAAGTTAATTTTCTTGATTCTGATTTTAATATTGGAAAGATTCAACTTAATTGTTCTCGGTCTGTAGATGTGGAGATTGATAACTCTGTGATCACTATAGTTAGTATTTCTAATGACAAAATTTGTTTCTGAATCGAAGTTAATAAGAATAATATCAATGATTGAATTGTTAATTGTTCTCCCTTGTGTAACCTTCTTGTTCTATTCTTCGGTAAAGTAGTTTTGAAGTTGTAATGTTTTAACGTTTTAATTAGCGTTTCAAACTTTCATCCGTTATCTTTGATTAGTCTTGGATTATCCACCCAAATTTCACTTCAAATTAATGTCTCCAGCAATTATTATCGGTTGTCCTTTCAATGAATGTAATGTATTACACAGGTCATCAGTTAAACCATTAGGTTGGGGACTCTTATATGTAAATCATCCAGATGAACTGCGAGTTTTGATTTTAATTAACATTGTCATAATATTGTTGAATTTCCTGAAGCATTTAACAACACGATAATCTGAGGAAGTAGCAGGTGAGTAAATTGTGATGACACATATTTTCTCAATTTTGGTCGCAATTAGATTCAGTCATGATTAGTAGATAATCTTGTTTCCTTTTAAAATTGTTAATAAAGAAACTTTGATTTTTAAAGGAATTCCTCACATTAATTAACTTGATATTCATTTGAGCTAATTGATTATTAGTCTATGGTGATTATAATAGGTGGGTTGGAAGATTTCATATTTAACAAAGGCGTAATAATAATCCTCCACATAGAGGCACTTCTTATTATTTAAAAGTATTTGCTTGAGCACTTATTACACAATATATGTTACACTGGGTAGGAAAACTTTAACATTCTCCAAACAAACTGGACATTCATTATCATTGTTCATGTTGACTGTTTAACTACTTTTGTGAAAGTGATGCCACCGAAAAAAGAGAAAACTCAATGTCTTGCTGATGGTGAACAATCTTATGGTCACTCATCAACCTTTAAAGGATATTGATTCGTGTATATGATGATTGATCGTTATATACAAGATCATCAGGCCCAGATCTTTTCATAATTTTGACAGATATTCTTGGTGATAGTGATTTTACGGAGATGGTAACCCTCTTAAAGAACTTTAATAATCGTCCAGAGAATTTATCTCTTAGTTGATGACAATGCCAAAGTTTTAATCGAGAGTTTCTTGATTCAATATGAGAATTGGAAATGCATCGATATTGATGAGGGTAATAAATGAGCTAAATGCTTCATCAACTGTGAATCAGAAAATTACTGACCCTCAGAAAGAAGTTCGAAGTTTTATTAAATATGCAAGAACGACAAATTTCCGAGTCTTGTTAAATTTAAGCAATTTAAAGCTGTACCCGATGATGCTATTAACTTCACTAGAACCTGAAGTACCAATCGATGATTGTTTAAAAATCTTAAAGGAGATTCTGTTTAATCAAACAGAGCGATTTGATAATAAATATTTCCGTTGGTCAGAATTGTATTAATTAAGTGTTGATATTGAGAAACGAGACCAGTTAAAGTTATTATCTAAGGATGAAGTTTTCTTGAAGAAAATGAAACTTAGGTATCCTTTACTCATGATCCTGTAAGAATCGAAAGAGTAATCATTGATAATCCCCCTGCTGATTTAACGGATTATCTTGTTAATTGACTAAGGAATTGCGAACGTGGAACAACGTCAAATAGTCGATTATCTTGGAAAAGTGTAGTAAAACCAGTGCGGTTATCGGGTCATAATTCAGGTAGACTCTCGTATCAGACATGCACTGGAGGAAGCTGGTGGTCAAATAAAAACTCAATCGGACTATTATCTGTTTATGATCATATTAATGTGATTTTGTGCGACAATTGCTGTAAGTTCAATCATACTAAAGCCAATTGTCTTAGTTTACTTTTCAACATTGTTTCGATGTTCATCTTTGAACTTGTGAGAAAAGAAAAGTGTATTAAATCATCGTTGTCTTAACTGTTCAAAACATGAGCATAATTCCTTTCCAAGGTGTCCACTTTATTGCGCTACCTGTCAATACAGTTGGAACAAATAAATCATCATTATCGCTTTTTAATGATTTAATTTAAGAACAAGTATGATCATAGCTTTTTCCTCATTGAGGTTTTTTAATGCCGATCCTTTGTCAAAAGTACTTATAAGATTGTATTCAAAACTAACAGATAAATAAAGAAAAATTATTGCTCCTAATTCCTAAATGTTTTATTGATAAAGTAGATTAATTGATGATTTAAAATAATAACGAAAATAAAATGATTTTGAACAAATTTTGAATTAGGCGCTTAACTAAAATGAATAAATGTTTTGTTCAGTTTTGATTTGTTTACTTTTAGTTTGTTACAAATTGTTTATGAAAAATGTCAACTCTATCAACACTCCAATGTTTCAGGAACATTCTAATGTGTTATGGGCTTGATGTGACTCAATCAGGAAAATTTGGTTCATTATTGTAAGAGCAAGACGTAATGGTCAGGAACTCAATGGTTTCCGTATCAGGCGTGAAATGTTGGCCATTTAGAGGATAAAGGATTAGTATGAGATGGATATAATTGTCTTAAATTGAAGTTCAACTCACCTCAATCAGATGGATAATTTTAATTATTTAAAGACAATTTTCATAATTATTTCTTTGAGATTCCCAAACTAGTGAACCCATGCTGAAATTGTTACTACCCAAACGTTTAATGGTCTATCGTTACCTACGCGATGATGATTTGACAGAGACTCTGGTTCAGGAAAATGATTTTATCAAGACTGGAGATTTAACAGTTGATCACATACTACTTGGAGACACTTACGATACCGTATTAATTGGTGTAAAGCCAGAGCTACGTTTACTAATGGAGGAGACACATAAGTTCGCTTTGTATACTTGGTGACAATTCAATTTTTGATAACCTGAATATAAATTTGCAGCAATTGTATTTCCTATGGACACAAAATAGAAACTGCCGAAATTATGACGATGCATATATTCTAATGATCATGAGATCAATTTTGTCCATCAAAAGGAAAATTATCGTTGTGTGAAGCTGTGGATGTTCTGGTCATTTCATAAATTGTATTGACTGTCCAGAGTTAATTAATCAGATTACTCTTGCTTTGAGTAGAGTAAATTATGATTACAAGTATTTGGTCTTGATAAAAAGAGTTTTCAAAGTCAGCGCTTCTTAGTAAAGTTAGAGTCTTCTCAACCCGTAAGGTGTCTCATTGTAGTAATTTGAGAGTGAATAAATTCATTGTTGACATTCACTATTTAATAAATTGTCAAATTATTTAATAATTGTGTTTAAGTAAGAAAGATCCTCAAATTTCAAGAGAAGTTAAGAATGAGGTCTGATAATTTGTTTAATTTATTTTATATGAAATCCACCTAAGCCTGAACCAATAAGTATGCTGAGGTGATATGTTTTGGTAATGGGCGGCTTTTTATAATTGTTCTCCAGTGTAACATTCATACTTTAGTGATTGTTATCGTGTTCACCTACTGATTAGCTCCTTTTTCCATAAGAATTGGGAATCAACCGAATGTTACTCTTGGTCTATACAGAGGTGGTAGCAGTTTATGATGAAATTGATTCAAACTTACATTAAATCTTTTAGAAAATCCAAAGACATCTGGCCCTTCCAAATGAGGACTTGGAGAGTATAGGAATTCTCGTGTTGGAGATAATACCTGATGTTAAGCTAAATAGTTATTATCGAAGAAGAAAAATAAGTTCGATACTGGTAGAGATCAATTTATTTAAGTTTGAAAAATTAAGAAATTTCAAAAGATCGCCTTTCACTTAATCAATTGTTGACCTATTGGGCCCTAAACGAAAGGTGATTTGAAATTTAACAAAAATTTCAGTTATAGTAATTTCTCCAATCATCAATTCTTTGTTTGTTTTCTTCAATCAATTATTGTTCATTTTAACCTTTTGAATTTAAAATTTTGATTTATTTGTTTTAATTGAGTTTAAAATGGACCCAACGACAGTGGAAAATTTAAGGTTCTCGCTTGATTATCAAATGTATAACTTTGGGTAATCAACCAGAAGATTCTTATCAACATGATTTGATTTCTTTTAAATCAGAATTTTATCAACTAGAAGTTTGTTCTAGGATGCCGACATTAATCTGGTCAGCCTTGTACCAAATATTGGAGTAAGGGTACCAATTTTCGTGGGCCATGATGAAATATTCACTGAATTGGCCAATTCTACTAGGTAGTAATCTTATTTTACTTTGCATTTTGTTTCTTGTAATAGTTCAAATTTAGGTGCTTATTTACTTAGTTTGTTTTAATATTTTAATTTAGTTGATTTTAATAATTTTTATTTTTATTTTCTTTAATTACTACCATTTAGATTCATCCGAACAATTGAAAGGAAGAACTAAGTAACTGAGGATACTTTTTTATAAGCCAAGGACCGAAGTGACATTTCAGTTGTAATACAGTAGGTTATTCTATTGGATTGACACCAGAAATTTCATTTATCCGAAGGAGAACCAGGAACGGTGTCATATTGATAATAGAATTAAACGAAAATTCAGTTTCTCTTTATAAACGTAAAGGTAAGACTCAGTAAAGCCACTGTTTAAGTTAAATGTTCATTTTAAATACTAACAGAGAAAAATTTTTAAAATAATTTTAGCTTTTAGAGGAACATTCGATGGTCACAAGGTAGTTTTATCTCGGAAGCTTCATCAATGTTTTAAGTGTCTAAAAGGGTAACTCAGATCATAATTGTGGATGAGATATAAGTTATAAGTGTGGTGGACTTTTCCATGTTGATCGGTGTAAACTGAAATGTATCAATTGTGATTCAACATCCATAAACGGACATATTTCTGCACCAGGTTAATCAAGGATATTCTCTATGGTTTAAGCAGTTACAATCATGTCCATAAGGCGTTTCCTTGATTTAGTCCGAAGAGACTGAAGCCAATTTAAAACAAGAAATTTAAATTTTCAATTTCAAAATTAATTAAATTCAAAAACTTTTCAATAATCAATAGAAATATTTACAAAATTTAAATCTCTTTACAAAAAGAAGAGAAAAATGAAAAAGTAGAAAAAGTTAGAAAAATGTATGGGAAATTTACGTTTGGAGATTCGAATGTAAACTAAAGTGAAGACATTGAGTCTGTTTGATGAGAAAAGAGACACAAAGTGAGCAGAATTGAGAAGTGAGAATTCAGGAGAATAGAGGAGAAGCAGTTGATGTGATTAGGGAGAATCTGAAGAGGAAATCACTCGACTTGTTTTCAACTTTTCAGCCTTTCGAAAGGCTTTGGTGAGTCACTTATCTGAGGGGAAACTGATAGAGAATCAATGAAATGGTCTCAAGGTCGAAGGAAACACAATCCATATTTAATACAATTCTCCTTTCGCTTGTGATTCCTTTTTTTCTTCTTCTTTTTATAATAGACACACCCCGAATTTTGTCTCTTTCTTTTTATTATATAACCAAAACAAAACAAAAGAAAGAAAGAAAAACATTAACCGGCCTTTTCTTAATCTTTCTTTCTTTCTCTCCATCAATTCTATCTTCTTCTTCTTCTTCTTCTTCTTCCTCATCTTCCATTTCTCTCTTTCTCTCTGTCTATTTAATTTCTCTTCTTCTCTCATGTTCTTTCATCTTTTCTTTCTTTCTCTCATCATCTGTCTCTGTCTCTCTTTTTCTAGTATTTTCTTTCTCTTTCTTTTCTCTCTCTTTTATCATCTCTTGTTATCATCATCATCATCATTTCTCTCTCTTTCTTTCTTTCTTTCTTTCTTTCTTTCTTTGGGTTACAAATTTCCACCAAAAAGTAAAAGTGTTACCTTTTATTTTTGTTTGTTCTTCTCTTCATCCAATTAGAATTAAAATTTTCAATTCACTCCAATTTTAATAATGTTCCATTTCTCTCTCAATATGATAACTGTCATTTTCTCCCATCGATTATTTAATCATCATCTTCTCTCTCATTTATATTAATTCACCTTTTCTTAGAATCATTGATTACATATGAATTTCTCTTTCTTTTAACCGAATATCATTTCTGCTATTTTTAGCTCATTTGAAAGAAAGAGAACTTTTTCGATTTTCTTCTTCTGGTCAAATTAATTCTCTGTCTTCTCCAGATAAATAAAGAAAAGAAAAGAAAAGTTCTAAATCGATTTGATCGAAGACAATTAACTAGATAATCATCACTTTTCAATCTTCTCTTCATTAACGATAATTGTATCGAAAGTTTTACTCTTCATCATTAAGAAAAACAAGAGGTCACTTTGTTTTCTCTCTCATTCATCTGCTTGATTCTTAATTTCGATTAATTTAAAATTAAGGGAGAAATTAATTCTTTTTCTTAATCAATAATTTAACCTTTTCATTGATTCTCTTTCACGGTCATATGTTGTTTTCGTTTTCACAATCAACCCAGAAACAGCTTGTTACCAATGTCGCAGATGATAATCATTTGATTATATCAAAAACTAATGATCAGGATAATTAATAATGACAATTTTTAACCGGAAAAACAATTAAAAAACAAAAACTTCATTTTCCTGTTCCTGTTTAGTCGCGCCATCTATTGGTTGACATTGTAACTTTTTTCGAAAACAAAAAAAAAACTTTTCCTTTCTTAGTGAAAACTTTTCATTCATTTAATTAATTACTGATCAAATTTCAATCTGAATGATTTAACTTTTTAATCTGATTAATGATCTTATTGAAAATGATCGATGATTGAAAAGTTGGAAAAGTATTAATTTGATTGGAATCCATTAGATGGCAGCTCAATTTCCAGTGATTAACAAATTGTTGTTAAATCTTGTTGTTGATTAGTTTTAATCGGTGAATCTAATTACCTATCAATCAAATAAAACTATTTTTTGCCTTTCTCTCTCTCTCTCTCTTATTTGTTTATTCATAGTTATTATTGTAATAGGATATAGTTTTAGAGTTAATTGTGTCTGAGAATCAATAACAATCAACGAATGGCCAAAATAGATTAACAATCAAAAGTAATTATGAAATTAAGGTAAACAATGAAAATGATTCATAATTTAATGATGATGATGATGAAAGCGATAAATAAATTACAAGGTTAAATTGAAAATGAGATGACAATTTACCTGGATAATAATCATGTGAGTTTGATTATGAAAAAAAGTAAAGTAAATCAATGACAAATTGTAATCATTTGAAAAGCCGGTTTTGCCTGATTAAAGGGTAAACACAACAATTAACCAATCAACTGGAACAAGGATCAACAATTAAATTTAAAATTTCAGCTTTCACGTTGTTTTCGTTGTTATAATTGTTACAATGATTAAAAAACCGAGACAAATAAATTGATTGTGATCATCAGATGATTTCAATTGATTGATTCAAGTCGTTTTCTTCATTGACCCTGTAAGAGGAAATTGATTAGGAAAAAGAAAACAAAAAGTTAATTAGTAAACAAAATTTAAAAGGAAAAAGTTAAAAGGAGTTTTCCAACCTTGAAAAGTTGTTTCCATTTCATCATCATTATCATCATTATCGTCATTATCGTCATCAATTTTATCAATTGAACAACAAAAACAACAACACCACGAGTATTTAAATTACTATACAAATTACAAGCTTAATTGTTGCTTTACAAATCAAATGAGAAGATGTTGAAAAACAACAACATTGATAAATTGTCTTCAACAATATTGTATAATCACAATAATTAATAAATTACATTTAAAAGTAACATGTATATAAGCCTAGACAGGAAATTTATGCCAACTTATAAATTGTAATAGTAATCAGAGGGAATATTTAAATTATCCCAGAATTAGATTTATAAAAGTTGGCAAATATAATTACAATTTACGTAACTAATTTTATATTATTTTCAATCTTGTCTACGAAATCATTTTCATCATGAACTCAAACATGAATAACAAGATGATGATGAAGATATTGAATTTTACAAGAGAGAGAAAGAAAGAAAGAAAGAAAGAAAGAAAGAAAGAAAGAAAGAAAGAAAGAAAGAGAGAGAGAGAGATGATGATGAAATCGAGAGGATGTTTTCCAAGGATAATGATGATTCGAGAGAGAGAGAGAGAGAGAGAGAGAGAGAGAGAGATATTCCAATGACCTTGATGTTCATAATTAAATACCATGGGAATGAGAATCTGTGTGAGGAAAATCATATGAAAGTAAAAGAGAGGAAAAAGTTAATCAATTGAAGTTAATTTTCAAATTAGATAATCAATAATTGTGACAACTATTGGAGGATAAATATGAATCTTTTTGGCAACAATTTCTGGTGACAAACGGAACTTTTTTTTCATGAAAAAAAAACAACAACAGCAAAGTTCAATGATGAACAATCATGAACAATCAACGGTTGGGTTAAGTTGAAAATAACAAGGTACATATGACATATTCTGATGCCTGAAGTCACAAGGATTTTTTTGTTCATCATTTCAACTTGTTTTCAACTGTCTCATGATACTTATCATCATGATGCTTACTTGATGTTGTTGTTGTTAAGTTTCATCAAGATGATGAAGATAATGATGTGTAGGCAAGAAAAAAAAAGGTTACACATATTTAACAGCTATCTAAATGTATCTCTCTCACTCTCTTCAATCCTGTTCACCCAACCAATTTAATTGTATCAACTAATTAACTTATCAAGATGCATCATTTTCCGCATCATTTAAATGGAGTAGAAAACAACAACAACAATGATGATGTTTGCACTCTGTAAGCTCATTGTTTCATCCTTGTTGTTGATATTTACACATGATGATATTTTCTGTTCCCAATGTTTAATTGTTTATCCAAATCTTGATTGTCGTTCACCTTAAAAATCACTTTGAGATCGCAATCCTTTTGTTTTCATCTGATATTTCTGTTGATTCAGACAATAATCGACTGAATATGAGTCATGGAAATTCATCATCAGGAAATGAAGTGAAAAGACACGTTGGTGATTTTCTTACAGGTCATATGAATGGGGAGATGACATGAGAATGATGAATAATCTTAAAGGTAAATTCAGCTGAACTTTTATTTCACAGGTGAGTAAATAAAGGTAACTGGTAAAGAGAAAACTGAAAACATTAAAAGGTAAGAATTGAAATGAAAACTGAGAAAACGTGGTAATAGGAAGATAATATAATTCAAATGAAGATTCATACTCAAGGTGAAATATTGGTGACAAAGTTTTGTTTTTCCATGAAAAGATTCATCAACTTCTGTGAGATGAAAAAAAAAAATTAACACAGATTCTTGATTCTCCAAGGTAAGGGCATCAATTAACTCCAACAACGAAAATAGTTAATTGTTACCTTATCCGAATTTTCAGAAATTCTGACGATTATCAATAGAATATATGTTCATGGTGCTGAATTAATGATAAGAACTCAATTTTAGAGTTCGAAGATCATGATGATCCTCCATCGTCAGAAAAAGTTCTGAACTTCTGAATATCAAATAAGGTTGTGGAAATTTTTTCTTTCAAACAATTGGACATTAGTTCAATTCCTTGTTGATTGTAATTACAATTAACTTCGAACGCGTTTAAGATTAACAGTAAATTGAGATTACCAAGTGTCATTGTAAGATTGAAATTGAAATAAATTGTCAGAGGAATAAATCAATTGATTGATTTGTAATCATTAGAGATTCAATTCAGAATAATCAGTAAGTCATATGTTGAATTTCATTGGGAATTGTTTACCAAAGATGTAACAATTAACAGTTACAATGACTAATTGTTGATGAGAAAAAGTGTTTTTTTCTGTTGATTGTTGCAAAAAAGTGATCAAAAGATTGTAATTGTAAGTTCTGTTATCAACAATCAATAAGATGATCAATGGTTAGATTAATTGTGTAAAACTATCAACGATTGATAGAAAGCAAATAAAATAACCGGAATCGAAACAATCAAGTTAAATGTTGTTTAGATTATCACAAAATTAACTAATCACTCGAAAGGAAAATTGAACCACACTCAACCAGCGATCATGATTATCATCTTGTCAGGTTATTGATTGAAGTTTTGAAACTTAACCAGAAAATCATCAACAATTAACAAAACTTTTCTCGTGGTAATTAATTTACTTGTATTCCATTTGATTCCAATCCTATTACAATATCACTTGTTTGACTTGAACAATAAGACACCTTAAGGCTGAACCACGTTTCAGAATGAAATTGATGGTTGATTGAATAATGATTAAGATGAAAAGTAATCAAAAGGATGAGAATAATTATCATATTGATTAATCAATACAATCATTAAAATCTAAATGGGAAAACCACCTTGAGTAGGATATTGTTTTGTCTATGGTATTTTTCATCATACTCATCAATTGGGAGAGATCATTGCTACTGAATAACCTTTTCCTTTTTCCATCATCACAATCTTCATCACAATCTTCCCCTTAATCAGTTAATTATCGTCTATTTTTAAAACTTTCTTCGTTCATCTTCGCATTCTCTTCTTCCTGGAGAGAGGCAGAAAAAAGTTCGCTGATTCTATCCATGATTTTTGTTCGTTGTTTTCGTCTTCGAATTCATTTCCTTCAGTTACTTGACTTAAATCACGTTCTTCCTCCTCTCATGATCTCCATCAGAATCCATGGATTGTGAGTTCCCTCCGATTATCTCATTTGATTCCTCTTTTCCTTGGAATTTGGCAAAAATGGAGTAAACAACGATTAGAGAGAGAGAGAGAGAGAGAGAGAGAGAGAGAGAGAGAGAGAGAGAGAGAGAGAGAGAGAGAGATTAAAGAACCATGAACAATCAAATTTCTTCTAAATTGTAAACAAATAAAAGAGGGAAAATTAATAACAGAAAAGATTAGGTAAATTTAGATACGATTATTTTTCTAGAAATTACAGCATTTCGTTGGTTAATCATATTGTTAATTTAGATAAACTAACAGTTAATTCAAGGTAATCAGCCTAAAATTTGAATGATAAACTTAACTAATATTCATTTAAATCTGCTCGAAGTGGAAAATCAGTCAAGGTTATGGAAGGAACGAAATAAAATTCTCTCTAGAATTGAATCATACGGAAGAAGGAACTACAAAAATCAACCATAAATCACTAATTGTTAACAATCAATATGTTCCCAATGGAATGGGAAACAAAACAAAATAATCGCTAATAATTGGATTAGAAAATTACTTAATCAACTAATATCAACAATAGAAAATAACAATTTATACTATCAGGATCATTCACATTGTGGATAAACTAAATTACTGTAATTAGCAGATACAAATCACGTTCTATCTGGTTAATTATCATCACAATAATCCATCCATTTCCCTCCAATTGAACCAGTTTTATCCTTTGGGGTTCTCGCTCTAGAAAACTGGAGTAAACAACAATTAAAGAGATACAACCATGAATAATCAGAAATCCATCTAATTGATAATCAAGAATAATAATGCTAATAAAATACAAGAGATTAAGTTAAATATCACCAGATAAAAAAAATCATCACCACATTGATATCTATTGTTGTAGCTGTTGTAGGTGATGTTGTTTGTTTCAATTTTATGCTAATCAATTATTATATTGAAGCTTAAATCATGATTAAAGCATGAGGATGATTAACTCACACATACAATGTAATCTGTAATAATATTGATTAGTGTGAGCATCAGATAAGAAGCGAAAATGATTCAAGATTAAGTGTATTGTGTGAATGATAAAATGGGAAAAGTCTCATGAGTTTTATGGTGTAAATCATGAATCAGATAAGGTGACTGAGTACATACCTGAACCAAGAAGGTGCCAATACAAAAAAAGAATTCACATTCAGGTGATGACAATGATGATGATTATCAGATGATCGTAAAAAAGGGTTGATGATGATGATGATGACAGAGATGATGTAACAACAAATAGTGATTATTTAGAGGATAAGAAGAAGATAAGAAAACCTTTTTTTTTTTGGAAAATGATTGAATAAGAACGAGGGAAAACAAGATGGCGACAAGGTGATAGAAAGAGACAGAGAGAGAGAGAGAGAGAGAAGCTCACATACCTTGTTGTTTACTTAATCCAAACCAGATGAATTAATTTCTAATACAAATGATGATAAACAAGTTGATGATACCAACGATTCATCATCGACCATTGACCTAGAACAAGATGAAAGAAAAAAGAAAAAGGTGATGAGGATGATTAAATTTTATATTCGAAACGTGAACAGTTATTCTAATCATGATGTAATTATAAACAAAGAAATCATCACCCCTGAGAGAGAGAGAGAGAAAAAACCAGAAAAACAAAGACCCAAAAAAAGGAGGGAAATAAACAAATAAACAAATTCTACATAATTTAGACAGAGAAGATAATGGAAGATGGAAGAAAGAAGATGAAAATTACTCTTTGTTGGTTGATGATACCAAGATTTTGAAACGAAAATGATGACGAGATGAAGAAGATAAAGATGATCGGGGCTAAGGGTCGAAAATAAATTATCCAAAACAAAAGTAATTTGGGTAAGAGAGAGAAAAAAACCTTGAAAATAGAAAATTAGACAGTGAAAATCGAAAGAGAATCGACTACGTAAGAAGCGAATGGGAGGAGTTTCCATGTTGTTTATTTTTCTTCTCTATTTTCTGTTTATAAAGAGAAGAACAAAATGATTTTCTCTTATTCTGTCTTTTCTTTTCTCATGTAACTTATTTTTATTTTATTCTTTTTTGATTTAATTTAATTCTCTAATTAATTGAACATTTTCTTCTTATAAACAATTTATTGTTTTCTCAATTTGTGTCTCTCTCTCTCTCTATTTTTATGTTGTATTAAAACTCTCACTTCCATTGACATCACTTGTGTTTCTTTGCCTAACATAAAACTACCAATAGTATTTTTAATTTTCTTTTTCGATTCAATCTATTCATTGTTTGGAACTTTTTTTTTTGTCATTTCTATAAAAATTAAATACAATCATGTTTTCAAGAGTAACCCCTGAAAAACAATCAACCACTGGTGTTAGTGGTCTCAAAATACCAACTAAAAAGGTTCAATTGACCAATCTCTCTCAATTACCGGATGATTACTGCCAAACTCCGGGTGGAACAATGTTTGCAACTACTCCTGGAGGTAAGTTAACAATTAATTCAATCATTTAGTTAACGATTCATAAATTCATGGTGAAATTTCAATTCAAATCCTTAAAACGTACGAAAAGTAGTCTTGTTTTTTTCTTCTGTTCATATTCTATTTTCGTTCCATCGAATATTCTCCATTTTCTCTTTTAAACTAATTTTCTATTCTATTCTATTCGTCAGGGTTAGTTGATTGGTTTGATTGTTCTTTTTAACTTTCACCTCTTGTGAGTTGTTATTTAGGAACGAAAAATGGATTATCTCCATATCTATTCTGTAGAATATTGTTAATCTTTTTCTCTTTCGATATTCTCTATTGATCACATGAAGAATAGGTTAAAGTAATTGAGCCGCCATATTGTCTGTTGTTTGATGAATCACAAGTCACGAGGTTTAAACAAAAAACTCCAACAACTTGCAAAGTTGGTTTTGTCTGTTGATTGATAGTCATTTGACTCTTTTTTATTGCCAAGTTGCATATTCCCGCAAGTATAACAACATGCAATCAACTTTTCATCTTCTCTCTCTCTCTCTGCTTTCCCTTTCTCATTATCTTTCTCTAGTTGATATCCTTCAAAAATTTTCTAATTAGAACACCAAAAACAATCACCAGGTTAATTTAGCTTTTCGGATTTTATATCTCTTGAAATGATCCAATGATTTCACCAATTGAGAAAATAAACTAATTTCGAAAAGTAAATTTTCTCTGCTTGAGAAATTGAGAGAGAGAGAGAGAGAGAGAGAGAAATGAAAATCCGGTTTATCTAAAATAACATGTTCATATTTCTCTGTTATTTAATATTTTCATCCTCATCTCTCTCAGTGTCATGGGTTTATCACCTCATCGAAATGAACAAGAGCTTCAACGCTCCTTGAACAGCGATGTCTCATGATTTCTCTCTGTTTCTATTTCTTTATGAATAGTTTATGAACTTCATTTTATTATTTTACTTCTTTGAAGGACTTTTGAAAGAATCAAGAAAGAGAAACACATGATCAAATCAAATTCTTATTCTTTTCTCACTCTTCTTCTTTTGTCTTAGGCTCAATATCAAATTGTCACATGAGTTTCTCTCTCTCATATTTTTTTATGGTTCTTAACGTTGATTTGTTTTCTTTTTCGTTATTAACTTTCCTTTTTTAAACTGCCTCAGGATTTAATTAGTCTCTTTCATTATCTTGAATCTTTAAATTGAAAATTAACTTCTTTCAATCTGATTTTCTAATTTATTGTTATTAGAAACTTTTCTTTACTCTTCATTCGAGTAACTTGTTACAATTTGTCTTACAGAGATAATTACATTGATTAATCATTGCTTACATGTCTCTCTCTCTCTCTCTCTCGTACTTAATATTAATTACTCATGATATTAGTTTTCAAGTTTAATTGTTGAAGTAACAATTTAACCAGATGCCTGTCGTTTAAGATTGATGATCAATTTCGCGATCAGTTAAAGTCCTATGATCTTTATTAAATCATGACACTTTATTATTATTGTTGTTATCATTATTTTATTATCATTCTGTTTATTTCCTATGATTGTCATTATTAATATACAATTAATAATATATATCATTGTTTTTGTTTTTACTTTTAATTATGGTTAAGTGATGGTCTCATTAAATTAACATTGTCAGCTTTATTTTCTGCTATTTGATTACTTAATCTCGTTCTTATTTTTTCCAATCTCCATTATGTACCGATTGTTGTTGTTATTTGTTATTGTTAACTCTTTAATTTTCTCTTGATTTTGCAATTATCACTATTTTAGGATCGAATTGAACATCAATAATATTATTGTTTTTTTTTCTCTACTAATCAGCATTAATTTTCAATCTATTTGATTTGAATCATCATGAAACTATCATCAACTATTAGATATTGTAATGTGTTGACTCTGTTGACCTATTGATTATTTGAATCGTTGATTTCTTTTTGTTTTCTACATTATTTTACTAATTAAATTGTTTTTCTTCTGTTAACTCTCTTAGGAACCAGAATTATTTATGACCGAAGTTTCCTCCTAAAGATGAGAAACTCACCCATTGCATCAACTCCACCCAAAAATCTTCCCTACATAGCTGGTGTTACAACGGGTATTTCACCTGAAAGCCTAAAGGAAAATAAATCACCATTTAAACCCTCATCTTTAATAAAATCTGAGCAATCAGCAACAATTCAGAAAAAGATTGAGCAATCTAAAGCAACATCACCAACACCATCAACCGTAACAACAACAAAAACAACAACAACAACAACAACCCCTGCAACTACTACTGCCCCTAAAAAGGCTGTATCAGGTGAGTTTCTGATCCCATTTGGCCTTCGATTCATGATGAATCCCATGATTGATAATCATTTTCCTCCTCTGTACACATATATTTATCTTTCTCTCTCTCTCTCTCCCTTTCTCTTTCATCATATAGCAACCAATGAAGAGCCACAATTTTCAATGGAGATGTAATCTTTCTGGGACAAATCGTCTACTAGATTATGGTTGTTGTTGTTTGATTAGTAAATCAACAAATTACATCTCAAAAAATCATTTAAATGCAAAAGTTTAAAAACTGAATACGACAAAATTTACAAAAAAATTAACGGATGGAAGTCAAGGTGACTGATGAATCGATTTTTTAAAACAAAATGTAAATATACAAAAATGAATGGAAAAAACAAAGTTTCTATCATCATCAAGTTACAACACCTTCTCTATAAATCATTTGAAAGAACAGAAAAAAAAATCATCAACAATTTAATTAAAACCAATAATGATTGAGAAGCCTGATCATAAACATGATAAAATATAATTTATATTTATAAACAATAACAATGGAAAAAAGTTCAACAACACCATCAACAGCAAAGAGGAAAAACTGTAAAACTCAAGCAACTTTTGGATCAAATTTTAAACGAATGACAAAAGGATTTAATTTTACTTTGGTGACGAATTTGATTATCATTTAAATAGTAAAATTATCAAGGTATAATTAATTTTACCTTGATACAAATTGAGATGAATGAAAACAACAATGAGACCAGCAGAAAATTTGCAAACAGATTTACAAATGAACATGATGTTTGTCTCTTCTCTCTTAATATTAACTCAGATTTCAACAATCTGATTAAATCCAGTTAATCAACAATCAATCTCGATGGGAATATTTATGTATTTCTAAATGAATAAATAACAACAACTATTCCCATTGGTGTAACAATAATAACGCAACATTGCAAAAAGGAAATGTGATTAAGATTTGGTTACCATGAAACACGATGAAATTATCATGATGAATTTTGATGTTTATTAATTGACTCGAGTTAATTAACTTGTTCCTGTCCTTGATTACATTCTGGATAAAATGTTTAATCAAAAACCACCAACAACCTCCTACAAAAACCTAAACGTATCTCAATTGGCTTCTCAATGGAAACAATTTCATTTTTACTACTAATTGGTACTCCTTTTTTTCCCTCTGGTCTCTCTTTGCTGTAAACACGAAATTAGTAACAATTAAATTCTATTTAATTGTAACAATCTAATTATCAACTCACCATTACACCCAAATTTGCATGGATTCAAATGATAAATTTTCACATCTCTCTCTCTCTCTCCCCATGCATTTAAAAAACAAAATTGATTGAAAATGTTAACGAAAAAAAAATATCAAAATAAAAAAAATGGGATTATGATTAAAACTCTCAAATTAATTATCACCAATTGAATGGAATACAATTAATCAACTGATTAGATTAATTGTCTGGTTGATATTTTACTTTGAATGAATTACAATCAGTTTAAACGATCATCTGACTCTACATAGAAATCACCTCATGTTAGTTAAATTTAATTTGTTTCTCATCCAATTAAATGATAACAATTAACAAGATTTCTGTTTTCTATCAATCAGACTGAAACACTCGAGATCCTGATAGACTGGAAAAGTTAATTAGTGTTAATCAAATACTAATTACCTAACATGTAATCAACAAATTGTTATGATTATCAACAAGTTGATTAACTATTGATTAAAATTGTCTTTTAATTTGATTGTTTAAAATGTTTATCTTTAACTGATTAACTTTGACGTTAAATTGCTAAGAAGATAATTGCGATTTTTATTTTCTTAATTGTAGTAATTAAAGCTGATTGAATGTAAACAACCCCATTAATTATTATTCAATTGAAATTTAATCACAATTAAGTTACTTACTGAAAGTTAATTGTACTCATTTAATTGAACACTTTCATGTTTAATTGTTGATTTAGATGATCATTTATATACAATATTAATGTTAATTGAAACGTTTAAATTGCAACAATTAAGTAATCATGGTAAACCTCAAATTGACGAGATGTTTAATTTAATTACTTTTGTCTTATGATTTTTTTTTCCTGGTTAATCTAACCCAGAATAACCAGTTTGATTGTTGTAATTAAATTACGAGTAATCAACAATTAACCGGCTTCAACCGACTCTTTAATCATAATTGATCATTAATCATACTAATTTATTAATAGAATAATAAAACAAAAGTTAATTGTGTTGATTGTTTACTTTTTGATGACTTTTCTTCCCATTGGAATGATTTAAATGATTACAATTGTTCATTGATTAATCAAAATTGATCGAAATCAATTGAATCTGCGATTCTTTTTGTAACAATTAAGATGATTGAGACCATCGAGTATCGATAAGCCGAACCAAAGGCCGAAAATACTACTGATGTAGATTAGAAGATCAGTAATTGTCGATTTTGGATAAGCTCGAATGATCAGATCGGGTTCGTTGGGATATTCTAAGCAGATTTTTCTATTCTCGACGTAATTCGGTGTCGGGTACGAATAATATGTCGTCTCATAATCGATATAATTACATTGGGGTGAAGGGTTAGCATTCGAACAGATCTTTTCGATTCGCTCGAGCAGATCGTTGTTTTCTAGATTAAAGAAACGGAAATTGGGAGGATATTGATTGTCTTCGTTGAACGAATGTACTGTATCAGAATAGACGCAATTAAAAGCAGCGAATTGTTGATTCAGACAATTATGTAAAGATGTCCTCTTATTGTAACTTGAACAGTTAGTTTTCCGAGGCCAAGGTAAATTTTCCCGAACAAGTCGACGAGTATGCGATCTAACTGTAAAATAATTCGTTAGTATTCTGATGTACTTGCTGATGCGAGTTTCGGGTTCATAGGTTATTGAAACCAAACGAAATCCAAACTCTGGAAAGTTACGAGCTACGAAACAAACGATAGGCGATCTACTGGATCCGTCCAACTCTCGAGAAAAGTGAAACTGAAATGGTCTTGAACCATTTCGACACGAGATTCTAATGATATAATTAAGCCCAGTGTGGAAATGATCAATTTTACAAAAGCCACGAGTTAATATGTTACCTTCGTAACCATTTAAACTGATAGAGATTATGTTTGACCTTAGGTCAGGGCAATAATTTCTGATATCTCCAATAGTGAGAAATGATAATAGTTTATATGAGACAATCGGTGTTGGTCCAGTCCAATTTGAACAATATCGATTATAATCTTGCAATGAGGTTATTTTTAGATTCTTTCGCTCGGTTAGATTTCGGCAAATTTGACCTAATTCAATGGGATATCGTTTGTATAATGAAGTCCGATTAATAACTGACCCAAGGTTCATGGTGATATCGATCGCAGGTAAATCAAATATCTCCGAGTAATCATAAGTCACCTCAAATCTAACCTCAAATTTCAAGAAATCACCAATCACATCATTCAATTGGATAATTGATCCAATTAAACAAATTGTTACAATCAAAGATTTAGATAGTAAACTTGAGGTCATCTTATCAAGTTAAATGTTACAACTTAAATGGATTTACTGGATTTAGAACTGATCTGAATCGATTGAAAATATTTTCAATTCTTAAATTACTATCAAGTTGATTGATTATTTTCTTCAAGTTGGTGGTCACTTTAATGATTTATTAAGTGATTAAGCAACTAATTTACAATCAGATTATTCTGATTGTCAATTTTTTCATTCGTTAAGAGAAAAATCTTCAATTTAATCGATACGAAGATGAATGAAAATAATCAATGAATTATTAATAGTAAGAATACAATTGAATTAAAGATACACTTTAGGTCACATGAGAGATTAATAAATGGAATGGATAATAATTTAATTGATTAGGACACTTCTTTGTTGCTGCAAATTGATTTAACAAGTGAAAGTTGGGATTATCTCTCATCAGAATGACTAGTTAACGAGTTGATTATTGTAGTAATCTGATTGTTAAAGGAACAGAGGCAAAAAATTAAATCATCTCAAGATTCAAAGACAAAGACCAAGAAAAAAAATACATGATCAGTGAATCAGGATTACAATTAACAGTCAATAATGATTTTTTTGATTGTTAATTTTTGATGGTTGAAAGGTTAAATGTGTGTCTTGGTGAGAGATTCATTGGTTGATTGATGATCATCAAAGTAAATTGAATAGGTGAGAAGCCCAGACAAGAAAACAACTTTCATAAGTGAACAAAGTTGTTGATGATTCTGGTTGTAGTCATGAAGAGTAAAAGTAAAAAAGTATAAAAGAAGAATGAAGAATTGATGAAAAAACATGATCATTTCATGTTCTTGAAGTTGAATCAGGAGAAAAAGAAGAAGATGAAGAATTGATGAAAAAACATGATCATTTCATGTTCTTGAAGTTGAATCAGGAGAAAAAGAAGAAGATGAAGAATCGTTGAGAGCAGAGTTTCCATTGTTTAACATCCTCTTTTTGGCAATACGATTCCTAACGATCCGTAAATGCTTGTCAATATAATCCTGATTGGAAGAGAGTGAGCTAACTTTAACTAAACATTTCTCTGCATCTTCAAGTTTATCCTTTTCAACGTAAATAACACAAAGATTATGTTGCCCTTGAATATTTTTAGGATCAAGTGAGACAATTTTGAGGTAACATTTTTCCGCTTCGTCAATGTTTTTAACAGTATTAACATAAATATCAGCTAAAATGAAAAGACCTTTGATATGATCAGGATAATAATTGAGTAATTGTTTCAAATAAGGCAAGGCTTCCATAGGTCGATTACTGTCCGATAAAAGGAGGGCCAAATTAAAAAGTGCACTTCGGAAATCGGGACGGCTTTCGATTGCTCGTTTAAACCAAGATTCGGCAGTCAAATATTTTTTATCGTCCATTGATAACATCCCAAGATTGAAATAAACTCGTTCGTTGGCTTTGTTCAATTCAATTAACTGAATAAGACGCTTAATAGCCAAAGGTCGAGCTCGTTCATCGCCCGATTCTTGTATTAAGATCGCTGAATTCAATAGTGATTGCTAATGGTAGAGAGAGAGGGAAAAAAGAATTGATTTTAGTAAAAGAAAATTTTCCGATTGTGATCATTAGATTTCAACAATTTTTACCTCATGATATGGATCCAATTTAAGAGCTTGATCAAAATAGGATAAAGCATGAGTGGGTTTCCTTTGCTCCAACAAAACGACACCAAGCTAGTGATAAACAAGAGTTTAAAGGGATTAGATTTGTATTGATTTGTATTTGAATTTTTAATTATGATTTGACTTACATTATAATAAATATCGGGATTAGTTGGGTCTATTTGTAAAGCTTTTTCATAAACTTCTTGGGCTTCTCGAGTTCTGTTTAGTTTTATCAGAATATCACCACGATTGATATAAGCTTGAGTGTAATCAGATCTCATGGAAATTGCTTGACGATAAAGTGAATCGGCTTCTTCCAATCTTGAATTATTTCGAGATATTAGATTAGCAAGATTAACGAAAACGCTTAAATGAGAAGGTGCAATCCTCGCTTGATATTGTTGACCCGTTTTCGGACGAGGGAGTAAACTTTTAGCAGTTAGAAGATATTGTTCAGCTAAATCGTACATTTCCAAATGGTTGTAAGTTCGTCCAACATTCATTTGTGAACCTAAATCATCGGGTTGGATTGTCGATGCTTTTAAAAAGTACTCAAGGGCTTCACGATATTTTCCTTGACTTTCAAACACATGACCAACATTATTGTAAAGCTTTGCGTTGGTCTGACAAACTTTCAGACCAGCGGTGAAAATAGTATATTCTGATGTCCAATCGTAGTTTCTAAGCCAAGTTCGAGCTGAGAATGATAATAGCAGGATAACCAGGGAACCATGGAGTAAACTTTTGGACCAATATAATTGTTTGGATAAATTTCAAGATTAGGATTAGTGTTTCGCAATTTACAGGATAAAAGATACCATCCATAAGAGATTAACATGATAAATCCCATACTAGGTAAATATAAAATTCTTTCAGCAATCACAAAACCAACAGGGAAAAATAAATTTGATGCAGGAAGAAATGGAAATACAATTAGACTGAGCGACATAATTAAAATATTTCTATCTCTTTCTCTATGATTGAGCAAACATTTGATTGAAAGTTTGGCTAAGATTATGTAGAAGGCAATTGTGGTAAGATTACGAATATCGGTAATAGATTCAATTAGATTAATTGTTCCCATGGTCCAATCACAAAGTAAATTCATTGGATATAAAAGTAACCAACTGTTAACAACCAGCAAATAGTTAAAGGTTAATTGCCGAGTAGGTGAAGATGCTACTGCAGCAGGATTATCATATCTAAAGAAAATTAGGAAAAACAATTTAGGAAAAGATTTAGAAATTAGTGTAATAACTTTTTTGATTTCTTTCTAGAGTGAAAACATACTTTGTGAAAATCGGTAATTGTGATCCCATAATATGAACTCGAATCAAAAGTAATATTACAATAGAAATAGCGATCAGGATTAATCGTAACAAGTGGCCTTTCATCCGGTTCGATTGGAGTGATTTAATAGATAAATAGTTTTTCAGATTATCCAAGTTAACCTAAGAAAAGAGAAAGAGAGAGAAACAAATTGTTAGAATTGAAATTAAAAGACAATTCGTTCCCGAATTTGCTTGAGAAAGTAGATTAACCTTGTGAAGAATCATAACTTCGTAAACAGCCATAACAGCGAGTACAGTGATACCTTGTTCCTTACAGAAAGTGGCAACACCAGCCAAAAGAAGAGACAATGTAACGGGAGTCCAGGCTGAAAAATAGAGATGGAGAAAGAGATGAATTAGTTGAGTTGGAATGAGAAAGATTTGAATATGCAAGAACAGAAATTGGCTTGAGAAGCAAAAATATAAGGATAGAAAAAAAAGCAAAACAATTGGCCCAACATACAAGAATTTTTGTTGCTGATTGTACTTTTGATGTATAATAATAGAGCTGTTAAGAAGACAAGAGATGATAAGGTTTCAGCTCTTCCAACGACTCCAGTAACTGCTTCAGTATGAATTGGATGAACAGCAAAGATGAGAGCTGAAACAAGACTTGCTGAATTAGGCATGAAGGTGAAACAAAGTCTACAGGAAAGATCATGAAAGAGAAGAAAAATAAAATTAAAATGGAGAAAAGAAATACAATTGAAAAATTAGGAAGCAAATTGCAAATCAAGAAGCGATCATGTTCATCCAATTTCTTACTTGTAGTAAAGTAAACAGACTGTTGAGTGGATTAAAATGTTAACTAGATGATAACCAAATGGATTGAGTTCATCAAAAAGGTAATTAAGGCGAAATGTAAGGACGGTCAGTGGTCGATATGATTTATGGCTGTGTTCCTATGGAAATAAGAAAATGAAAACAGAGAGATGATTAATTGAATTGGATAGAATTATTTTCCATTGTTTTAATTACCTTTCTGATTGATGTACCCCAAAAATCATTGGAGAAAAGGTTTATGATCGGAGTGCTTGGTTTAAGATCTTTGTTATCTCTAATTGCTGGGATGTCATCGAAAGCGAAACCACATGATAATGAATTGAAATAAATGGTAAATGATATGATAAAAATGATTAACATATATTTCAATGGAGGCCATTCAGATTTAATCAACGAAGACTCATCGTTAGATGAACAATCTGAATATTTATCACTGATTCCAGAGGAATCTGAGAAAACTGGTGAAGGTGTTGTGTGTCGGCTCATATTGAAATCTTTAACTTGGTAACCATAATTAGTGAACTATTGGAATTGGCAAAGTTATTTTGATTCCAATCAAAATAATTTAACATTCAGATAAAGTGACAAACATTTTCAAATCACTCGAGTTTGTCCAATATCATAAGGCACAAGTGGTTGAGTTTTACTTTCTAATTTAACCAAATCACCAATTGATTACAGTGTTGTTCAATTATAAAATAATTAAATCCAATTAAATTAAAGATGAGACGACGAAAAGTTTAACAATTAAAAGTTTAATTTGTCTTAAATTAGAAAACAAAACAAAAACAAATTTTGAAAGAAAACGACGACAACTCCATCTACCGGAAAACTTTTTCACTAAAGAAAACGCGATATTCAAATAAAGAGAAAATTAAATTAATCAGTAATTGAATAAAATAAATTGATTCTTACGATAATTCATAATCAAATTCTTAAAAGTTGATTGTAAGTGGGATTTAAATACTTGCCGAGAAAAGATTAGAAAAGTTAATGAGAAGGTAAAGAAAGAAATTTAAAAATTCGGTAAGTGAAATGTTCATCATGATGATGATATGGAAATACGGAAAAAAGTAGAAAGAGAAAAGAATATAATTCAGATTTTATTCCTGAATAGATTATAAGATGAACGAAATTGAAATCAGTTGATTGTTGATTTTGAAAGAAAATCAATTTTCAATTTTTATGGAAGAAAAAAAGATTTTGTTTCGTTAATCGACCACCAGATGGGGTTGGATGTTCGTTCGTTGCCGATTCTTGGATCTGATACTTTGAGAGATCCGATAAAACTTCGTGTTTGTTTACGTTTTTGTTGATTGAGTTGATTCATGTTTTGTTTGTTTGTAAATTAATCATGAGTAAAATGGAAATTATTTGCAATTCAAATAATTCTGATAGTTTTTTTATTAATGATGATAATCAAATCGGAAGTAACATCACCTATCAAGGAATATGTAACAAGTGGACCAATTATATCCACGGTTGGCAAGAGAGATTCATCTTACTGAAAGATGGAACCTTGACTTACTTTAAATCAGAAGATGAATCAGATTCTGGTTGCAGAGGAGCGATGAGTGTATTCAAATGCAATGTAACTGTAAGTATATTTCTCTCTCTCTCTCACTTTGTCTGGGTACTAATTAATATAATTGTTTGGTTTCTTTTTTCCTTCTCTCTCTCTCCCACTCTTTGCTTCGCCCTACCCCAATCTCTCCCTCTTTCTCTCTGTCACTGTTCCTATGATCTATCCACCTTATTATTATTTAGTTACATGAATTTGATGAGTGTCGATTTGATGTAAGTCTTGGTGATAGTGTTTGGTATCTACGAGCTGATTCTCCAGATGAAAGGAATCGATGGGTTGAAGCAATAGTTGCTCATCATCGAATCTTAGCAACTTTATCACATTGTATGGATTTAATGCAACAAAGGAAGAGAATTGGAAGCGAAAGTGGGAAATTGAAGTGGAAAGAGGAAAAACTCGAAGAATTGGTCGCTACCTTACAAGGAACATCAAGTGAAGATCAAAAGATGATGATTCTTAACGATCCAGATTATGAAGAAGGTCCTCATTCAAAGATTAAAGAGGAAGAATTTTTTGATGCCGTTGATGCGATGTTAGATCGTAAAGATCAACAAGAAGAGGAAAAGAGACAATTAAAATTACGAGCAAAAGAAATTGGTGAACCTTCATCATGTTTACCTGAGATTTGTGATCATCCTTTATGGTTGGAGATAAATAAAACGACTCTTGACCAATTGAAACAAGCTCGATTAGAGGTCGGTGAAGATGATGGTGAGACAACCGGTGGTTGGGAATTATTGCCGCCGAAGGTGATATGAGACTTTACAAGAGATCTTGTTGTCGATGGGCTTGTCTGTGATCCATTGAAAGCTGTCCACACAGTTCGAGGTATAACTGGACATGAAGTTTGTTATCATTTCTTTAGTCCTGATGTCCGATGGGATTGGGAAAACACTTTAGAATCAATGAAAGTCGTTGAAGAAATCAATCCAAATACTTTAGTGTTTCATCAAATTCATAAACGTGTTTGGCCTGCAGCCCAAAGAGATGCAGTTTTTTGGTCACATATTCGTAAACTTAACCCAAGTCAACTTTCATCATCATCATCATCACCTTCTTCCTCTTCATCATCAACATCATCTTCAGTTTCCTCATCACCATTTGTATCAAATTCATCTCCATCAACATTACCAATATACACCGATAAAAAAGATCCTGATGATATTTGGATCGTATGCAATAACTCAACGGACCGAAATGACATTCCAGTAAGTCAACTAATCCATCAATTAATAACTTCCCAATAACTAATTACTAATCACTAATCATCTTTAATTAACAGGTCGGTAGATGTGTTAGAATGAGAATGACAGTCAGTTTAACATGTGAAACTTTCATTGAACCTCCTAAAGAAGGCCAACCAATTACTCGAAATAATTTAATCTGCAAAATAATCTACTGTTCAACAAGTAAGTATTTCACATAATCCAATCATCAGAATCAAACAATTAATAAACTCTTCATCTTAATCAACAGTTAATCCCGGTGGTTGGGCTCCTGCATCGGTATTACGAGCTCTTTATAAACGAGAATATCCAAAGTTTTTGAAAAATTTCTCTCAATATGTGATCGATGCTCGAAAAGAAAAGCCAATCATGTTTTAATCAACACACACACACCAATAACAATTAATTAACCAGAAAAAAAAACAAACCATCAAAGGTTAATTGTGAAAATCAAAATTGCAACAGTAATTAAATCAAATCTGCTCAAATATAATCAAAAGAAAAGAAAAGTTATAAGCAAGATAATATTTTGTAATAATAATTAACTCGTTAACAAGCAGAGCCTTCATATTTTACAATTAATTTAAATCACACAATTAACCTTGATTGATTGATTGATTTCAAAAGTTGATTCAGTGATTAGTCAACAACAGTGGTTAATATTTGTTTTCACACATCAAATATTTCAAGAGATTATAAAATTGTGACTATTTTAATGCTTATTAATTATGCCAATCAATTGATTGTTGATCCTAATTGTGTGCTTATAATAATGTTACTAATGATACAATTAATTAATTTAAACAAAGCGAATGCAAAAAAACAACAACAACAACCAACCTTCAATTGTTTTGTATACTAATTATTATTATATTTTCATTCAATGTAAATATTGAGTATATTTGAATGGGATAATCATTAGATGGATTGAAAAATAAACAATCAATCAAGGTTAATTAGTTAATTTCTGCTTTGCTTACTTATGAAAAAAAAATTAATATATGATAACAATTAACTGAAATAATGTAAATATTAATAAAATTGAAACATTTTTTGATTGTGTTTTTCCTGATTGCAACAATTAGCAACTGATTTGATTTGTTTTTTTTTTCATCTCTCAAAATGAACATTATTATGACGATGATTGAATTGAATTAACCTGATTCATTTGATGATCAACAATCAACATTTTATTATTACAATCAATTCAGCAGAAATGATGATGATCATGATGATTTATCTTGAGACTCATTCATCTGAACTTAATTGTAAGATAATTGGATAAAATGGTTTATTGTAATTGATTAGATTATCTTGAATTGTCTTTTAATCTGTTCAGTCAAAAGTAACAATCAGTAAATTTTTACCTGAACTAAATCAGATTATCTTTCTAGATGATTAAGAAAAAGTTTCAGCTCTACAACTAATCAGATTAATTTCAAGTTTAGTAAACAATCAGTTGATCTTAATCACTTTAGTCAATGTAATTAAAGTCTCAGACAAACCAATTTAATCAATTTGTTTAATTAACTCAAGGTGTAGACTGATTTTGATTGTTAATCATTAAATTTAGTTAACGATCAATAATTTGTTCATCATTTAACATTTTGGGATGATATTAATGGTTGAATTAGAAGATGATTTGACAATTGTAACAATTTAGTTGAGAAAAATTCATTTTAATTGTAAACCATTTTTAGTTTAAATTGTCATTCATTGTATTTCAACAATTAACTTAATCATGATTAAGATTCAGATCGAGATTCAGGTAAATTGTGTTGACCACTAAGTATCAGGAAGATGAGGTTGACCAATAATCGGAAGATAATTACAATTATCTTTTCATAGACTAGACCAATTTAAGATCAAATTGTTCACAATTAACATGGAAAATTTTGCTGATCAATAAACAATCTTGGAATCATTGTTAATGATGATTTTGTATCAATCGACTAATTAAATTTTCGTCTTTTTTTTGGAAGAAAAAACTTTCGAACTTTATTTTTTTCTAAAAATCTTCATTTATCGATCTTCTCAGATTATATTAACTCGTAGTATTTTATTGTGAATCAAATTGTAAACAATTAAATCGCTTCTGCTCCGATTACTTGTTTACATCTGAATGAACAATCTGAATTGCAAGTTTATCTTTTGATTCAGATTATTTGATTACCATTAACATGATAAAGAAGATGATTAAGTAAAAAGATCAGTTGAGTATAATCATATTGAAATCAAGTTGATTGTTATAATACAATTTACATTCAACAATCAATTATTTTGGATAAACTTATTGTCGAAAGGAAATCAATGATTAAATCACAATCTGATTAACTTTTGTCAGTAAATTAAGTTTTTTTTATACTAAATTAGATGACCATTGATTAGACTCAAAACAAACTGATTTAGTGACATTTATCATTTGGTTATATTGATAATCTCGTTTATTATTAATTAATAATCATACAAATGAATAATTTGATCATCATTAAACGATCAATTTTGATAATATTCAGGTAAATGGTAAAAGGTAATCAGCTGATTGTTGTGAATCATTTTTGGAAATCATCAACACGTTATTCTGGTATTTATTCATCGTTAGGATAATGACGAGGCTCGGGGAAGTGCTTTGAGTATTTTCTAAGATAAAAACGAAAAGGATTAATAGAAAAAGCGAAAAATCAACGAAAAAGAAAAAAAAACTTACGAATTCACATAAAAAATCGCTGAGCATTCATACACTGAACAAATCTGAACCATGACAGACTCAAGGAATTCAATAAATGCAAGTGTCACAGTAACTAATCCACCAGTCACTCCAATAATCCGGCTGAGATTGAACAATGGCCTCAAGGAAATGACTTTTTGAAGATTTGATTGGATATCATCAGTTAGTCCATTCGATCCAGCCTCTTGAGTATTAGGTGGTTTTTCACTTCTGAAAACAATGGGAAAATTAGCACAAGAAAAATTAATTAATAATAGAAAAATTAAAAATCGAGACATTGTCAAGTTCATTGTAAGTGAGTGAAAATGAGTTCGAAAAGTTCGAGCTTATATTCAAATTAATAAACAGGTTATCATTTTAAATGAGTTTATCTCAAGTTTTGATTAGTCTATGAATGAAATGGTGAATAAGTTTAAGAAATGGACAAAGATCGTAAGTTAATTGTATTAATAATTAACGTGCGATCATCTAACCTTTCAGAGTATCGTTAACCTTTATCGACTCTTGATTTTATTCCTGATTCATTCTCATTCTGATCATTCATTTTCACCTGAAATAATAATCATCATCTCATAATCCATCAACTTGATTACCATCATCATCATCATCAACATCAACAACAACCCGAATTAATTTGCTATGGCAAACTGTACACACGAATTTGAATTGATTTCTTCAACGACTTTCATTGATTCTAAAGTGTTTTCCCAATCCCATCGGACATCAGGACTAAAGAAATGATAACAAACTTCATGTCCAGTTATACCTCGAACTGTGTGGACAGCTTTCAATGGATCACAGACAAGCCCATCGACAACAAGATCTCTCTTGTAAAGTCTCATATCACCTTCGGCGGCAAATAATTCCCAACCACCGGTTGTCTCACCATCATCTTCACCGACCTCTAATCGAGCTTGTTTCAATTGGTCAGAAGTCGTTTTATTTATCTCCAACCATAAAGGATGATCACAAATCTCAGGTAAACATGATGAAGGTTCACCAATTTCTTTTGCTCGTAATTTTAATTTTCTCTTTTCCTTTTCTTGTTGATCTTTACGATCTAAAATCGTCAAAAAGCTCTTCCTCTTCAAGCAAAATTTTCTTTTGTAATAATAAAATTTTTCTTTTTCTCTGTTCTCTTTTAATCATGGTAGATTCATTCCTTTACAATCTATTTAAAAATAGAATATAAAATAAATGATTTTAGAAATTATTTCACTTTCACTGATTATAATGAGCATTTCATTTGGATGCTTTGTTTTTTTTCCTCTAGTTTTCTCTCTGTAATTTCCCAGTTGAATTCGTTGGTAGATCGCATGGTGATGGTTCATTCAATTGCTCAGCTACGAGAAAAACTATTTCTATTGATGCATTTGCTTGAAGTTTATTCAGTGGGATAAACAATAATGTCCTCAATTTTTTACGGATATTTGACCGAATTGTAATTTTATCAATGACGAAAAATTTAATAAAACAAAATATTCCACTTATGAAAAAGTTTATCTCAAGTTATCAGATAAAACTTCGTGTTTGTTTACGTTTCTGTTGATTGGGTTGATTCATGTTTTCAAATGTAATGTAACTCTAAGTATATTTCTCTCTCTCTCTCTCTCTCTCTCTCTCTCTCTGATAAGTGTCGATTTGTTGTAAGTCTTGGTGATAGTGTTTGTTATCTATGAGCTGATTAACCTGGTGAAAGGAATCGATGGGTTGAATCAATAGTTGCTCTTCACCGAATCGTAGCAACTCAATCACATTGTATTGTTGACCATTAACAAAACGAACTATTTACTCCTCGATAACATTTATCGTTTCTCTCGCAGATCCAAACAGTTAATCATATCAATCGATTCGCCAACCGAAATAGTGACCTTCTTAAAACGACAAGGCAACAACGATACTCGGCCAGTGGCCGTTATTTTTATGGTTCCATTCGTTGGTAGGTTACAATTAACATCGAATTGTATTAAAAAAAAACTTTAATTTTCTATTATATTTGTGACAATCAAAAGTGATTACATTATTAGTCAAATATATTAATAATTATGATGATATTTAGGTAAATGGTAAAAGGTATTAATCTGATTGTTGTAAATCTTTCATTTTTTATTTTCCCTTTGATTGTAACCATTAACAACGGTAAATATCACAATCAATTGAGATGATCAGGTTACAATAAAGTAAATGAGTTTAGATGATTACATTAACTCGTTTATAAAAAGTAATTAAATTTGAATAATTGATTGTGAAAAATTAGTAATTTAATTGTTTGAAAAGTGGAAAAAAAGTAACAATAAATTTTATGAGTGAATAAAAAATCAAACCAAACAAAAAAAGGTTAACTGTTAACAGATAAATCAACAACAATTAAGGTAAATGATTGAATCAATAGGAATTAACTTTTCATTACTCAAATTAAAAGTGAATAAGTTGTCCAGTTACTGTTTAATTTGGTTAAATGTTTGTGTTTATTTGATTGTCTTTAATTGTTTACTTGTTAATGGACAATCAACTGATGAAACAACAACATCATCACCATCACAATTAACTAATGATGATAAGTTTTCACCTATTTGGTCAAATCTAATTGATGTTACCTGTGAAAATGGATTACAAACTTGGAACTCATGTTTAAATGAAACTTATGATTATTGGTCAACAATTAAGGATGAGGATAAACGTGATTGTTGTGCTTCTTGGTTTCTATTTAATTGTTGGTCTTATCAAGTGAAAATTGTTTGCTCTGATATTGATCCGACACAATTGGAACAATCAAGAATCAAATTAACTAATCAAAGTCAGTGTACCAAATATTATGATCTAAGTGTTTGCTTAGCAAAACCATTGCCCCTCTGGGCAAATATATTTATCCTTTCATTTGGTGCAACTTTAATCACCGGAGCGGCAATTTTTGTCTATTGGAGATGGATCAGATTAATTTAATCAATTCCATTAGGTCAACAATTAACAATAGACACACAATTAAGGTGAGACAATCAAACTAAAACCCATTAACTTTACTCAAAAGTAAATCTATTTAATTGTTCAATCAAATATCTTATTGATCTTATTCCTCTGTGGTAGATTAATTTTTATGATCAACTATTTATTTGTTAATTGTTAGACAATTAGTTTTACTTAATTAAACTACAAGGTTAATGTAAATACAAATGTACATATGAACATTTTCATTTTCATCTAAAACCAAACTAATTGTCAACAAAATAAACTATTCAACAATTAACCATTTCGCGTATTTTTTTTGTGGGTTTTTCCTTTTATTATCATTATCACAGTTAATTACTCTACAATATAGTTTGATCAACTTTAATTCTGTGTAATTAATTAATTACTAAAGACATGAGAAAAATAAATAATATTCCTCTCTTCAAGTGTTCATATTGAAAAGGATTTCTAATTGTAATCATATCTTCACTTTTATTATATTACTTATCCTCTTCCCAAAGGTAATTCAATAATCAGCAAACAATTATAATCATCATCATCGAAATATCATTTTGCTGGAAAAATTTTTTCTCTTCCATTAATCGTTAATTGTGATAAAGTGATTAAACTAATCAATTTAATCACAACGAATGGAAAACTTTTCCAGCGATAAAAGAGATGGCGCCACTTGAAATTCGAAAAAAATTGAAAACAAAAAAAAGTGAAACAATTAGTTGAATGTTTGTTTATTCAATGTAAACAACTAATTGATTGATTTGTTATCTTTATTTTTTTTTTACTCTCTTTTATTAATTGTAGAAAATTACTCTCACTCTTATTATCTCTCTCTCTCTCTCGTTTTCTTTCTGTGTGTGTGTTTTACTCTGTAGTGCAATAATTAGCTTGACAATTAAATTTCTTCCCACCAAATAATAGTTGTAACTTTGGATCTTCCCAAAGAGTGAAAATTGCAAACAAAACCTTAAAACTGTGAACGATATGTTACTTGTTGATTGTTACTTTTTTCAATATGAGTAAAGACGAAACTAAACCTTTGACCCATTCATGTACCTGTTCAGGGAACCACGAATGTCAATATTCAAGCGACAAATTAACCTCCAACACGTTGACTTTCATGCAATTGATCAAGGCAAACATAGGAACAGGTATTCTTGCCATGCCAAGTGCCTTTGCCAATTCTGGTCTAATTGTCGGTACAGTCGCTCTACCAATCATTGGCCTAATAGCGATTCATTGTATGCACCTTTTGGTTAATTCTCATAATAAGATATGCTCTATATTAGGCTACAGGGCCTTGGATTATCAAGAAGTAAGTAACAAGTGGTTTCCTTTTTCCTTTCCTTTTATTTTCTCTTTAAAATTCTTTTCTCTTTAGTCACCATTTTTCTTTTCTCCTTTCTACTGTTAACCTTTTTTCTTTCGCAATCCTTTCAAATTCATTTGTTTTTCTCTCCTCAACTTGACTTCCTTTTATAATCTCTCCTCGGTGAAATTGTTTCTTCTTCTTTTAGTCTCAATGGGCTTCTTAGATTCTACAAACGAAATGATATATTTTTGGAAATTTTCCTTGGAAGAAACCATTTTCTACTCTATTTGCACTGATGATCTTCAAGGTCTTTTCACTTTTTTATGAGTTCCTCCTGTTGCTTTCAATCATTTTCTCTCTTTCTCTTTCTCTCTCTCTCTTTCTCTTGCAAATCAAAAATCGCTTCCTATCTCTCATGTTATTTCCTCCCCTGTGAAATACTAGGAAATTTCATCTTGATATTAGTTAATTGTTGCGACAGCTGATCTAATCTCCTGCTGATCTTGATGAGCACATAAATAATGTTATTGATCAACCTTTGAACACACACCACAATCTAATTACCCATAGTAGCTTATTAATCAACAACCTGTCACTCTAACTGACATAATAACAGTAATAATATGATTTCCTTTTTTTTTTTAATTGTTTCGATTTTATCTTATTTACAATTGAATTTTTCTAATCACTTCCGTTATTTTTTGTTCTTCTCATTGTTTTCCCTACAGGTAGCCGAGAAAACTTTATTATTGGGACCCCAGTGTTTACGAAGTAAAGCAATTTGGGCGAAACGAGCGGTCATCCTTTTTTTAATTATAACCCAATTGGGATTTTGTTGTGTCTACTCTTTATTTGTTGCAACCAATTTATCAATTGTGATTAAATCTTCTTGGTTACAATATGCCAGTTGAACTTTTATTGGTTATCGAGCTTCCGCCATGATATTATTTAACCTTATCCGTAATTGGAAACATTTAGCAATAGCATCAACCATGGCAAACATTTTACAAACCTCTGGACTTATTTTTGTTTTTACGATCTTTGTCAAAATTTACTGAACCCTCGACTCGACCTTTCCTACCTCCTGACCTTAAAAAGCTTCCTCTCTATTTTGGTATAATAGTTTACGCCTTTGAGGGTATTGGTGTTGTTTTACCTTTACGGAAAGAGATGAGACATCCATCCGCTTTAAGTGGCCTTTGTGGGGTTCTTAATACTGGTATGGGTTTGGTTCTTTGTCTCTATACAGGTATCGGATTTTTTGGTTACCTTAAATATGGACCTGGAGTCCAGGGCAGTATAACAATGAGCTGGCCTCCAGAAACAAAGTACGCCATTGTCCAGTTAATGTTCTCAGTGGCCATTTTCCTTTCCTATGCAGTACAATTTTACGTCCCAATTAACATAATGTGGCCTTACTTTGCGACCAAATTTGAACTTGTACCCGGTGAAACGAAAACAATCATTTTGGATACCGTATTTCGAACTTTGTTAATCTCTTTGACCTTTGCAATCGCTCGACTTGTACCCGAACTGGATACCGTCATCTCACTTGTCGGTGCTCTTTCCGGAAGTAGTTTGGCCTTAATTTTTCCACCATTAATTGACACTCTCGTTAATTGGGATAACCCTGTTACTTTTACCAAAACCCTTTTAACGATCAAAAATGTGGCCATTTCTGTTTTCGGTATCATCGGTTTTATCACTGGTACTTATGTAAGCGCCCAACAAATAATCAAAAAATTCTAATCAAGACCAATTTGTATTCTCATAACTTGGTGGTTAATTCAATCATCAGTAAACTTTGGACTCTCTTCCATCCTGAACAATCAAAATTGATCATCAAACAAACTTTTCCATCTTTATCTGTATCAAATTTTCCTCTATTATTATTCTCACTTGTTAATTGTTACCATTACGATCACTCAGACAACCTTTATTATCATCCTCATCATCATTATAATGGTTTTGTACTTATTTTTTTCCACAAAAAAAATTATTGTCAATAATTTTTCAAGAAAAAAACTGTCACTTTGTACTTTAATGTATCATTAAAAAGACCAAGTGAAAGAGAGTTGATCAAATTTGATGATTTCGTTAGAAAAATATTTCATCATTAATCAATCGATCATCAAATGAAAGGTTGATTGATTTTTCGATGATGATTAGATTGATAAGATGATGAGAGAAGTAAAAAAAAATCCGTCCAACTGAATCAACGGGATTACAAGAAATGATTAAATCTGCTCCGAAATAAGATCAATCCAATGAAATATCAACAACAATTTATTGATTTAATTCAATATTTGATACATGAGTTTGTTATTATCTCAAGTATGAATAGTTGAAGTAGATTGATATAAGAGTTAAATTTGATTGTCAAGATTAACGATTTCATAATAAGACAAGTAGAATCATTTTGATTGAAGACAATCTAATAATCATGTAAAGAATCATAATCATCTAATTGCTATCAAATTAGTGATTCCATTTCAAAATATAATCAAGGTTATCTTTTCAATTTCTTTACACTGTTACATAAATTCAACTGAATCCATGAGAATGAGAAATGCAAAAGTTAACTTGAAGATGAAGATGATGATGAGGATGGAGATGAGGATGGAGATATGGATAGATGATGAGGGTGAACACATGAAAATATCATTCGAATTGTAAAAAATTCTAGAAACCATGATAACTGAATAGTTCGTTGTCTGGAACGTGACATTAAAACGATAATAAAATAATATGTCAACTCAATTTTTTAGAAGGAGGAAAAAAAATTAAACTCATCAATAGATTTCTAGTTAATTCTTACAACTGATTAACCTTTATATTCATATTTTCATTGATCAATCAATCCTTATAATTCAATGGATTCAATTCAATTACTATTCAGTTATTATCTAATTTGTGATCTATAAATTTTTGAATAATTTAAAACTTTAATAGTCTATTCAGAAATGAATCAGTGTATGTATAAAATTGTTAATTGATTATAGTAAATTCTCAATGAATAATTCATTGGGATTCAATGGGATTTAATTCAATTGCGATTTCAATTGAGTCGGAAAAATAAATTCAATATCAACCTATTAAAACTAACACATTAATCAATTCAATCAACCATTAGTTAGATTATAAATTGTATTCACTTTTATTCAATCATTTGATTCATCATGATGAAACTTTCTGATTATTATTGGTGAAAATATGATCACCTTGAGCTAATCTCTTGATGATTTCATGGTAAACAATTAAATTGGTCAACTTGAAATGGATTCAGTGAGTTTGAAAAATAGGTTTACCATAATGGACACTGGTCATT